>NC_089583.1:120879760-120909636 GCF_019320115.1 Miscanthus floridulus
AAAGCATAGGCAGCCGTGAGTCCCATGTATGTGAGGAGAAATAGAAAAGAGAATAAAAACAGACATATAATAATAAAATGGTTTGTAAACAAATAAAAGACTAACTGTCATATAGTTTAGCTCTTATAACTTGACTTATAGCCCAGCACTTGACTCTATTATTGATCTTGGTCTTAGCGTTTTCAACCATTACAATGGTCATCAACTATCAGTTGGTTCCATCTGTGATGCCGCATCCCAGCCGTTAGATCAGGGGGGCCCGGAGATACCTATGCACCGGTGGGTCATACCCGACGTGGTGCAAGGCCTAGGATTCGACGGCTCGGACAGAGGCGCCAAAGGATCCTGAGGACGGGCAGGAGACGTGGTCGGCCGAGGTAGCGATGCCAATGGATGTGGTCGCTTTTTGCTCCAACCATGTCGGCCCGCATTTGGCAGTCGCCCAAGGAGGATGGACTCTTTGCGTCATCTAGCTCTTCACCGGCCATGTCATACTTTGATAGGTAAGAAAGAACACATTGACTACACATCCAAAGGAGGAAATTATCAGGTAACAATTAGATTTTTGTTGGTCGTAGACGAAAGAAAAGAAATGTGTTCAAAGGTATAGATTACACACTAAACATAAAGTGTGTTATAATCACCGAAAGAGCATACCCCACTGTTGCAGTGTGTTCCACTATACACAAGTTATGTGACAACATAATGGTTCCAGTGTATGCAATTGTTGATTTAGATCGAGATGGCTTGCAAATCATGTGCAAATGCAAGTAGGGCTATAAAATCCGTGCCTTTGACATTTAGACCAAGGATCTTATATGGTTGTGAAACTTCGCACGAATATGTAGAGAGCGATTCTGGTGGTATTTCTGAGCCTCCTACATCGTATCATTTAAGACAAATCTATCTCAATCCCAAAATAGGATGGTTGAAGAGAGAGTGCGATCCATCGAGTCTAAAGTCCCCATTTTTGTTGTATTAATGAAGAAGAGCAATGTTGATGCTACTTATGGCAGTTTGATAGTGCGTTTTCTTTCTTTCTTTTGTTGAATTATATATTCTTTACGCTATGGTCTTTCCATCCTAGCAAACCATTTGTTATTACATATTTTTTAAAGAAATTTGTTATTACATCATAGAAACTTCATTTTTTTGAAACAATCAACTATATAGAGGTCACTAGTTTTAATGCTACAAATTGATTTGTTTCAATTGCTAAGATTGTCAACCTATCATCGTAATGTGTTTTCAACATTTTGTCTATAATCCATCAGGAATTTGAATCTGAGTTGCTGCTCCACATTTTCCACATAGAGTGAAAACCGTGGTGCTCCCGGTACATGAGGAAGACATGGGAGACCAAAATGCCGGCCTGCAGTAGCACTAAAAGATAGTGGTTTCTTTTAAGAGGCTGGGCCAGATTTACTCATGACAATGGTCTGCGAGATGGAGATATCTGTTTGTTTGAACTGAAGAAGAAGGAAGGAGAGGTTACCATGAGGGTCCATGAACTAAAGAAGGAAGGGGGATGTTAACATGAGGGTCCACATCATCTCTAGGGAGCATGTTTTAGTTCAAAGTAGAAGTGTTGCCCCTGCTATTGTTGTTTCTACTGGCCGACTCTATTGGCTTATTTTGTTTGGTTTATAGCCTGGAAGTAACCTATTATGGGATTCACTGTCTTTTGTACCATATAGAAAATAGGTAGAATGCTAGACCGGAGGACCAGACGGGGTATCAACAGGCTATTAGATTACAACAATATCAAAAAAATTCTTAATCAATGCAATTAAAGAAGAAGAAGTAAGAGCAGAAACATTCTTGGATCGGAGGAAATCAGACAAGGCAGATGGGGCCGAGGCAAAGGCACATGCAGGGGTAGAGAGGCAGAGGCAGAGGTAGGGGCAGAGACAGGAGCAGAGGTAGCAATGGATTCGAGTCAAAGGCAAAAGCGGCATTCGATTTAAAGTGATAGTTACACGCCTAGGCCAAAGGAATAGGAGGCAGGCATGCAGTTCCGTGCATAACTGTTGAACTTTCTCGACTGCTAGGCTAAAAATCACTTCTTGAGGTTATAGTTGAAATTTTGAAGATAAGTGTTGGGCTTCGAGCCACAAATTTAACAAATTCTAAGGGTACCAAAACACTCAAAAACATGTGTACAACCCAGAGCTCTCTGTACCCTAGTCTCTCTCTAATAAGCACTTGGCTAAACCTAGAGCAAATGAAATTAATGTTCAAAGGGATCACCTCTACCACCAGCCGTATCTAATATATAGTGCCATGAAGCCCATGACTCATGACTGATTACTAAACTAACCCTAGTACTTATTATGTGTTGGATACACGACCCAAGTGGCAAAACTGTCCAAATCTTTTCTCATGCATCCGAGGTCCTAGTGCCTTCAAGACTTTGCTTCACCTCGATGCAAGATTCGATGCCGCCACTTGTTCACCGATTTGTCACTCCCCTGATTTTGAGGCCTAAACCGAAAAACTTGGTCATCTACAGTTTTGAGGCCGACACCGCTAACTCACTTGAAGAGGGACAAGCTCACGCACACGCAATAGTGTTGACACGCGCCATGACGTACATTTTTTTTGTTGGTGAGCACCAAGGCGTGTGATATCAGTAGCGGTAGTAGTACATAAGTTACCCCCTCAATGAATGCTTTCATCCTTTCATCTATCACAAAAAATATACATTTCAACTTCAACTACTACAAAAGTCTTTTAAAAATCAAAGTGAAATTGCTGTAAAGGTTGCATGGCGTGGTCCCATTGTTGATGGTATCTCCTCTCCCTACACAACAAAAAGAAGAAAGTAAGACCATCGTTTCGTGCGACAATCGTCGCTCCGTCGGTCCACCCCTCCCCCCTGCGATCCCCGCCTCCCATCCGTGAGCAAGTTGCTCAAAAAACGGAAAGCCCGCAATCACCGCCCCCACCCACCCTGGCGACCCTCTGGATCCCATGGGCCACCGTGGCATGTGTCGCTCCCCATCCCCATCCCACACCACGAACTCCGGCAGCCCGACCCCCCCCCGCCCGGCCCCTCCATTGCCGTCTCCTCCCTTCCCTTCCATTCCCCGACCGCCTCCCTCCCTCCTCATTCTCGTTCAAGGTAATGACACACATTTTATTTTCGTTTGAATGGTGGATAGGATATTATGAATGTGAGTTAAGGTTAGGAGAAAAATTATGTTTGGGAACTATGGTATACGGTTTGAAGGAAGATATTAATTTGATTTTATCAATGTTAAGGTTAATTATTTAGTTAGAAGTATGTTTACCATGTATTTTTTGTTGCTATAATTGTCGGATAGGCAACATCCAGCTTCAATTGAGTTGTTGTCGGTGCTGTACAAGTGCTGCCACGACCGTGCGCAAGTTGAAACGAACATGAAGCAAATAAATGGACAACAAGTTGCCACATAACATTGTCATTGGTTTATGAGTCTACAAGTTTTCGACGATAATATTCGTTCGACATAAGTTCGACGTAATGAACTAAGTCCTAGGAATGTAAGGATCCCTCGAACGCCTCTTGGAAACCTCGTCGTCCGGTGAAAAGAAGGGGGTCGTCGTACTCCACCTCAAGAAGGGGGTACAGCTGGTGCGGTGTGGGAGGGGCCATCCTGTTACAAATTGATAAACAAATGGTTAGAGTATTCAAATTAACAATATTCAGATTAATATTATGTAGCATTGCAAAATTTGAACTACTTGTTATGCAATACGAACACAATATGAAATTATCTGCTGCCCTTGTCTTATATGCCGGCTAGCCTTGTGATCAGATTGTTTGCAAACGGAGCAAAGATTCCTGCCACGGGTCTCGTTGCAGTCTCCCCCACCGTACATGTCTTTGTCGCACGCTCTCATAGCGTCCATATCCCCCTTGAGTCGCTTCTTCTTCCTCCTATCCTTCCCTACCTTCATTAGATCCAGATGTGGCACGTAGTCATAACCATTATAAGGTGGTCACTGTGTCGGGTCAAGGTATGACTCGAAGCTCATCTCCAAAATACTAACGGTGTTCGAATGGAGATACAAGGGTGACATATATGGCAGATCCTCATAGTTGTACCCACAAACCCTGTAGGCCGTGATCATATGAGAGCAAAGGGCATGCATGATCTGAGGGACGTTGCAACTGCACTCTATCTTTTCAAGATCAACTCAGTAGTTTTGTCCACCATAACGTTCGCCGCCCAAGCTTGTGCCACCCTTGCCTCATACACTAAAGATATGGCGGCGGGGTCCATACGGCTCGGACGGTGTGCTGCTTGGCCAATTCCTCGGCCTTCTTCAAATGTTCAGCTCTGGCCTTTCCAAAACGCCCCTGCTCAGCTATATTCCTCTGCGCAAGTTCCCACCTCTTCACAAAATATTCGTTGCACTTATGAAAGGAGAACTCAACAATTCTAGACGCAGGCAACGATCGAACTTCGGTGAATACACGGTTGAAGGACTCCGAGGAGTTAGTGGTCATGATGCCATACCTAAACCCCCCCCCCCTCATCATATGCTAACGTCCACTAAGCCTTCTGTTCCATCTGCGCTCTAACCAGGCCTTTCCCGCTGCATTTGCCATCTTATCTAGTTCTCTCTTTGTCTCCTTGAACTAGTGCTCTGTACGTACACAATATAGAGCCTTTACCTTGTCACATACCATCACTGCTAACTACATCACTGATCCTGTCCTCCTCCTCTTGCTCCTCCTCTTCCCGTTCAAAATCATTCACATCGAAGTCATTACTTATACAACCACTGCAGTTGAATGAACTGCTCCTGCGTCAACTGACCGTCCAAATCCATATTATCCTGAGTTGCTTCCCCTTCGACCCCCTAATTCTTGGTCATTGCCTCCAAAACCATCAATGGACGGGTCGTCCTGAACACCCTACATCCTGTACCCATTCTCCACCACCACCTCAGCTATGGGCACATTAGAACCTTGGAGAACCCTAGTGTAGCGGGACCAGTGAGCAGGGTCACGCAAGAGCATGAGGACATAATGTGCCCTAGTCTTCCCAGTATCAAACCTCCTCTTCAGTGTGAAATCACCGTCAAACTTTGCATTCAAACGGACACAAAGGTCGTTGAAGCTAGGAGGTTCATCAAACTATTCTAATTCTTCTTCCATATCCTCAAACATACCATCTTCTCTCCTAACACTTCCTCTATACAAAACTCTAACACAACAATCCATCTGCAAAAACATTTCAAGAAACTTCATCAAGTCGTCGAAATCGTCGTACGTAATGTCCATAAAAATATTAATACATATTCTAACTATAACTGTACTAACTAATCTAATATTAACATCTATACAAGTCTAACTACAACAACTAATTAGACTAAATCCAATGTATAACTAGACTCAATAACTGTACTAACTAAACTACCTAACTTTACTACCTATATTAACTTACTATATTACCTATACTAACTAACTAACTATCTTTACTAACTATACTTTAATAATTTTACTAACTTTATTAACTATACTAACTATATTAGGGGAGTACCTTGCTGCAGCGCGTTAGACCGGCCGGGAGGCGCGGGCCTCGGCGGGCAGCCGCCGTGCGTGGCCGAAGGAGGTGGCGCACCAGCGTGCGAGCGCGGCGGCCGTGCCGTGCTCGGCGGCGGGCTGGCTGGCGTGGGCGGATGCGGGCATAGCGGCCAGGCGTCCTTGCTGCGCTGCTCGGGCAACGGTGGCAGACGCGGGACGCGTCGAGGGTTTTATTCAGCTCTGCCACGCCACGGATCAGGGCACGGCAGTGCCGCACCAAGATTGGTGGCCCTGCCACATCACCGGTCAGCGATCCGGTCGCCGCCACGTCAGCCCGCTGCCGCGCCACCATGAATGGCGCGACACAGGCATTTGGCCACGCCAGGGCAATAGGCGCGACCAAAAGTGTTAGTTTAAAAAAACCCGACCATGTTAGATTTAAAATTAGTTTCCAAAAGTGTTAAAATTAAAAAAAAATCTAGTGCGTCAGCCTGCGAGGCTTGCGGCGGCGGTAGCAGCCCTCGGCGCGTGCGGCGACGGCGGTAGCGATGTTCTGGCTAGCCCGAGCGAACTGTGGGAGATCGTTCCCCTCGTTCATGATGTCATGTTGGACCTGGCGGACGCGACCCCAGGCTAGCCAGAACATCACCGCCGTCGCCGCCGCATGCGCCGAGGGCATGGAGCAGGGCTCAGCCGCGGGCCGTGGATCCATCGCACGGGGGGTGCGGTGATTGCGGCTTTCCTTTAGAGCGATGCGACGATTCCGGCGCGGGCGGAGGCGGAGGCGGAGATCGCAGGGGGAGAGGGGAGGTGAACCCAAAAAAATTGTCGCACCAAAAAAATTATCTTATGTTTATTATTTTTAAGTTATAGGAGATGTAGGAGATATAAGAGATGATTGGGTTTGTTAAATCTTTGAATGGTGTTAAACAAGCATGTCCTTGATTTTGAATAGGTTCTATGTAGGAGAGAATCTATAAAAACACATAAAGAGAGTCCTTATGGCCCTGTTCGGTTTACCCCATATTCGGCTTATTTAGCTTCTTTTTTCAGCTGGAACAGTGTTTTTCTCTCACAACAATTCAGCCGCCAGTTTCAGCCAAGTTTAGAATCAAAAGTGCATATGAGTGACATATAAAAAGGGACATGACTAAGACCTGTTTCATTTGAAGTGCTCCAAACAAATTAGGGGAATACTCGGTATTCTACTAATGACTACCAAAGCTGGTTGATAATGAAACTTGCCGTGGATTAGATTTTTGTCGATCCAATGATGACGGGCGGCGGCGGCTGGCCGCTACGGTCCTGCACGGCAAGCTATATTCCAACTGGGAGGCGCACGATTCGAAACCGATGTGTATCACCGGAACGTGTATATAACAGCGCTTTTGGTATGGAGCCGAGGAGCCTGCAGTTTCCACCGATACGGATACGGATACGGATACGGATACGGATATACTCGGAACGGAGGCAGACGCCGATACAGATACTGCGATATACTCGGAGGCTTCGAGCCGCTTCCTCGGCCCTTCTGCAGAGACTCCGGATCGCCACCGCCGGCCGCTGGCACTCGCTCGGCCAGAAAGAATGCCATCGCACCCGCACTTGACACACGCGGACACACACGTTCCCAAGCCCCTTCCTTGAGCCGGGATCAGCGCCCCCTTGCCTGCGCTGCCTTTGCGCAGCCTCTCCACGCGCCCAGATCAAAGCCGTGCTGCGTGCCTGTCCGACGAGCCGTTCGGGCTTTTCGTCGAAGCGCCCACCGGGCGGCTATACCTTGTCTGCTACTACCTTGCCTCTCTGTCCCTGACCCGAAGCCCCTGGCTGCTACCGCGGCGAGCTCCCCGCCAGCACCCACGTCTGTCCGCCGCACCAACACGCCGTTCCACCCAGAGCTGACGCCTTTGAGGAACACGGAGCGCCAACCACACAGCGCAGCACAGTAGCGGCTAAGCAACTGCTTTGCAGTCCGCCCGCCCGGCCACCGGCACGAGCACGTTGCCCTGTCGCCGTCGCCCAGGGAACACGGCAAGGCCACGCCCTTTTGCCTTGTCACCCGCCTTGACACGGCCCTCGCAGACACAGCCCCATACGGACGCCGTCACAGTAACGTCACGAACCTGCACGCCGGCGCGCGAGCGCGCGAGAATGCCACCGTCGCGTGCTTGCCACAGATGCGCACGGCCATGATCTGCCGCGCGGCCGTGCTTCAGCACGCCACTACCCGGGCACCGGCTTGTTAGTTGATCTCCACCAATAGGCCCAACGGCCTATTAGGTCCTATCTCTACTTCCTGATCGGGGGAGCCCAACCCTAATTCGGTTGGAGGGCCCCTGTCGCACAGCACACATAAAAGAAAGGTGGGGGTGAGGGCTTGGACTACGAGGTTGACTGGAGCCGCCACACCCACCTACAGAGATACCCTAATCCGATCCTAAAGCGTGCTGCCAGCGACGGGATGACCCACCGACTCCGCCGTCTCCCCTGCAGGTCACCACCCGGGCCACTGGACCTCGCCACCGAGTCGGAGCTGCCTCGACACCGGCGTCCGTGAGGTCACAGCGCAACCGCGCACGGCGAATGGAATGTTACCCGGATCTACGGGTTACACACAATGAGGTACACATTCAATCGATTCTAACATTGGTATCAAAGCGACAGGTTACAAGTGTGTAACCCTAACCCTAACCGGGTAAAAGCAAAAGAAAGAGAGACCGGCTCACGGTCTACCGGTCATCACCGCCACCACGCGTGGGGGAAAGGAGCCGCACCGTTCGACGGCGCACGGCAAAAGTAAAGAAAAGAACAGATCCATTCGGATCAGAGAAGAAATAGGGCCCTAGGCTCACAGAGCCGAAACCCTAACCCTAGAACGGGGATAATCTGTTCGAAAAATTCAAGCGAAAAGAAAAAGAACAAAGAGAAAAAGATGGGTTCAACTGAACCTAACCCTAACTCGCATTGAGAAAGAAAAAGATGAAAACCATTCGGATGAACTCCGAAAAGGAAAAGAAAAGAAAAATCCAAAGAAGAGAAGAACCTAACCCTAGATCCATTCGGATGTCAAAGAAAGAAAGGAGAACCTAACCCTAGATCCATTCGGATGTCAAAGAAAAGAAAAGGAAGAACAGCAAATTAGAGAAAAGAAGAGAAAAATCCAAACCCTAATCACCGGGCGAACCGTCCCTTCGCCGGCGCGGGAGAAGAAGTGCCGAGCGGGGGCAGTTGCTCGCCGGGCTCGGTCAAGAGGGCGCCGCGGCCAGGCCACTCGACGGCGGCGTGCTCACCCGTCGGGGAGCACGCGCGCTGGCGAGGGGGCTGGCGACGGCGCCGTGGCTCGCTGCTCACTCCCGCTCGGTGTCCTCTCAGTGGCTGCGGCTGCGCTGAGGTAGAGAGAAGAGAGAGCGGCGAGCGAAGAGAGAGAAGGGCAAGGGGCGAATGAAGCTAGGGTTGCGATGAGCCAAGCGGTGCTGGGGTTTTGACCGACCGAAACACCCGCTCGGCCGTCCGATTGGAATCAATGGCACCGATTGATCGGGTCGGCTTTCAGCCCAGACGGGTGCGCGCGCCAGGCCAAATTCCCGGCCCAGGCCCAGGTTGCGGCCTAGGCACGGGAGAGCGCGCGGGAAGGGCGTGTGGGCTGTGGGCCGTGGGCCGTTTTAGGCCGAAACAGTAAAGAGCAAGAGCCCAGTTTTCTTTTTTTCCTTTTTCTGGAAAATTTAAAATGTAAAATGGCTCAAAAGAAAAATAGAAAAAGTAATTTTATCCTGTGGGTAAAATTCAAGAAATTGATGTAAAGTTTTTCCGCTGCTAAAGAAAAAGGATATTCTCCAGTGATTTTGAAACGACGTGATATTTAACTGGAGAAAAAGAAAAGTTTTTCTAGTAAATCTTTATTTCCTGGAAATTGATTAATGGATTAAAGGAAATCGAAAATACAATTTTCCCTGTGGGTAAAATTCAAGGAAAAGAGAATTTTTCCACAGCTAAAGAAAAGTTGTTTATTCTCCAGTTATTTTGAACCAATGCTGTATTTAATTGGAGAAAAAGAAAGTTTTTTCGCTGCTAAAGAAATTATTGATTCTCCAGTTATTTTGAACCAATGTGGTATTTAATTAGAGAAAAAGAGTTTAGATATGATTATGATGTTGTTGTTTTCTGACCAACGTTGTTAATAACAATATCGTAATGTTAATGATTTATGCATTAATTCTACTTCTGCCCAACGGTGATGTAGAATTAGTGTATAAGAACAGATATTAATTTTAGTGATTTATGCATTAATTCTACTTCTGCCCAACGATGATGTAGAATTCGTATGTAAGAATAGTTGTGAAAGTTAAAGATTTATGCATTAATTCTATTTCTGCCCAACGATGATGTAGAATTAGTAAGAATAATTGTATGTTTTGATTTTGACCAACGTTGGAATCAAGGCATGCAAATGATGTTGTTTTTATGTTAAGAAAAGTTTTGACCTGGTTTTCATCTTGTCTAAGGTGGACTGGGTAGTCACCTCACTGTGTTCCACTGAGATTGTGGCACCGATGAGGGAGACAAAAGAGAATGATGCCATTTGGGCAACTAAAGAAAAGAATTTTGAATCCCAAAAGATATCCTATGGCTTTTGAGCATGGAAAGTGGGTCACTGCCAACGAGAAATGTTTGGCTGTGATAAAGAACATGATTAAACCTGTAATTGTGGGCTTAATCCTAGAATATGACACGATCACCAAGTACCTCGATAGAATAAAGAGTTAGTTCACTGACACTTCAAAGAAATATGCTACTCAGCTGATAAAGCAGCTGGTGACAGAGTGTTACTCTAGAAATAGTGGCATAAGAGAGCTCACAATGTGTTGTCGAAATTATGGCACTATCGTTCAGGCCATATTCAAGGGGGAGAATGGAAAGACAAGTTAAGAATGATATTCTTCCTCCATTAGAGCTCTCAGTTTTAGAACAATACAGAGAATGCATAAAAGGAAAGTATATAAAAAGAATTAAGAAAAGATGACAAACGAAGCGCAGGAATTCTACAGATTATTCACACAGACATCTGTGGACATCTATGGTCAGTTTTCTGTAAAGAGTGTGAATGGTAATGATTCGTTCATAATATTCATAGATGATTACTCCCATTATGGCTATATTTATCCAATCAAAGAAAGAACAGAAGCATTGGATAAATTTAAGATATTAAAGATTAAAGACAGTCAGGTCTGACCATGGTGGAGTACTACGGTCGGCATACCCTAAAAGAATGGTATAGTAGCCCAGTATTCTATACCGGGTGAACCTCAGCAGAATAAAGTAGCTAAAAGAATCAATCATACCTTGATGGATATGATGGGCAGTATAATAATTTACTCCACCTTATAGTTGAGCCTGTGGATAGAGGCGTTAAAACCTCCATTTATATTCTCAATAGAGTATCAAGAAAGTCGGTGCTCAAAACACCGTATGAGTTGTGGACAGAAAGAACACCCTCACTTAACCACTTGCGTGTGTGGGGGGGGGAGCCCTGCTGAGGCTAAAGTGTTTAAACCAAACATTGGGAAGTTATATCCCAAAACAGTAAGTTGTCATTTATTTGGCTACACAGAAAAGTCAAAAGGTTTTCGTTTCTACTGTCTAGAGAGATATACAAAGTTTGTGAAAACGAGACAAGCTGTCTTCCTAGAGGACGAATTGATGAGGGGGAGCATGGTAGCTCGAGAAATTAACCTTGAAGTGAAGCGGGTGTAAGCGCCCACTCCAATGATTCATGAGCCAATTTTCTCACTACCTGCTGTAGCTGCACCGACAGTGCTAGATACTATAGTGCCAGCACCAGTTGTTATCCCACCTGTGGCAACAATGAATGAAAATGAGGAACTTGTTCTTCAGGATCCAATAGAACCAATTGCCACACATGAGGGGGAGCAACAACAGCCTCAAACAAAAGATGTGCCAAATGTGAAGGCCCCTAGAAGGTCTCAAAGAGTTAGAAAATCAGCTATTTTTGCTGATTATGAAGTGTACAATACTAAAGAATTTCAAATGGAGGATTATCAAAGCCTCATTTGAAGAAGCCATGAGTAGTGATCAGTCATCAAAGTGGCTTGAGACCATAGAAGATGAAATAAAATCATTGAATGCCAATAAAATTTGGGATTTGAAAATAATTCCTAAAGGAACCAAAACAGTAGGCTGTGAATGGGTCTACAAGACAAAACTTGACTCTCAAGGGAATATAGAGAGATATAAAGCCCGACTTGTGGCAAAAGACTTTGTGCAAATAGAAGGGATTGATTACAATGAGACTTTTCCTCTAGTCCCATGTAAAGTTTTCTTCAGAATCATAATGGCATTAGTGGCATATTACGATTAAGAATTATATCATATGGATGTAAAGACGGCATTTCTCAACAGCGACTTAGAGAAAAATGTTTACATAGCACAACTAAAAGGTTTTGTTATAGAAGGAAAAGAACGAATGGGATGCCGCCTAAAGAAATCCATTTATGGATTAAAACAAGCTTCAAGACAGTAGTACTTGAAATTTGATCAGACAATAAAAAATTTTGGGTTTTAAAAAGAATGTAGAGGACAATTGTGTCTATACAAAGTAAAGAGAATGTAGAGGACAATTGTATCAATACAAAGTTTAAGAATGGGAAGTTTATCTTCCTTGTCCTATATGTAGATGATATCTTACTTGCTAGTAGTGATGTCAGTCTACTACTGGAGACAAAGAAATTTAATATGAAAGATCTTGATGAAGCCTCGTTCGTTCTAGGAATCGAGATTCACCGAGATAGAAGAAAAAGGGTATAAGGACTGTCACAAAAGGCATATATGGAAAAGATCTTAAAGAAATTCAGTATGCACAAATGTAGTCCATCACCTGCTCCTATAGTCAAGGGCGACAGATATGGGGATTTTCAATGCCCTAGGAACCAATATGAGCTCAATCGACAAAGTGAAAGTGGTTCCATATGCTTCAGCTGTCGGAAGCTTGCAACATGCTCAAGTATGTACGCGCCCTGACTTTGCATTTGTTACCGAGTTTTACTTGGCAGATTCCAGAGCAATTCTGGAATAGAACACTGAAATTAGTAAATAAAGTCTTGCATTATTTGCAAGGAACGAAAGGCCTCATGATGATATATGGAAGATCTGATTCACTCCACATGGTGGGATATTCAGATTCTGATTATGCGAGAGTGAATACATATCCAGACATGGATTTTCTATCATCTCGCAAAGAGGAGCTATTTTATGGAAAAGCTCAAAGCAAACTGTCACTACATCGTCCACAATATATGACAGTTTGTAGCGTGTTATGAGGCAACGGGCAGGTGAACTAACTAACGAAGTTCATACCCGGTTTAAAGGTGGTTGACATCTATAGACCACTTAAAGTAATACCGCGATGATAATCTGGCAGTACAGTATGCTCACAACATAAGTCAAGTGGTGCTGCCAAACATATTGACATAGAGTATTATGTTGTGAAAGATAAAGTCCGGGATCAAGTCATAAGTCTTGAGCATATAAGAACAGAAAGGATACTCGCGGATCCGCTTACAAAAGGCTTACCACCCAATATGTTCAGAGGACATGGTGTTCAGAGAACATGTAGCTAGCTTGGGTTTAAGGAAAAGCCTAAAATATTCCTGGACAAAAGAAGGCCCAAAGATAAGTATCTATTTCAGAACAGAGTAGTGAGTTGTAGCTGTTAAGTCTATCGGCAATGGACCGTGACGATGAGACATGCTCTATTAGCTAATCTGTAATGGAATGAACAAAAGCAAATGATATGAAAGTGAAAGATGGAATGAGATCAAGGAGGAGAATGTTAGTTGATCTCCACCAATAGGCCCAACGGTCTATTGGGCCCTATCTCTACTCCCTGATCGGGGGAGCCCAACCCTAATTCGGTTGGAGGGCCCCTGTCGCACAGCACACATAAAAGAAAGGTGGGGGTGAGGACTCGGACTACGAGGTTGACTGGAGCCGCCACACCCACCTACAGAGATACCCTAATCCGATCCTAAAGCGTGCTGCCAGCGACGGGATGGCCCACCGACTCCGCCGTCTCCCCTGCAGGTCACCACCCGGGCCACTGGACCTCGCCACCGAGTCGGAGCTGCCTCAACACCGGCATCCGTGAGGTCATAGCGCAACCGCGCACGGCGAATGGAATGTTACCCGGATCTACGGGTTACACACAGTGAGGTACACATTCAATCGATTCTAACACGGCTCACCACCGTCGACCACCCTGTGCCACGTTCCTCACGCCAACACCACACGCGCACGGTAAAGCATCACCGCCTGGCCGCCACGGTCGTAGCCGTGCCACACCCACGAGATCGCCGGAGCACCTTGCCTCTTGCACAGCTCGGCCGAGCTTTTCGTCGAGCAGCTGGCCGCTGCCCCCCTCCCTTTTCCTTTTTCCTGCAGCTAAGAGGCAAACCAGGCCTATCATCAGCCCAAGCCCATCCAGGCGCTCGCGGCCCAACTGCAGCAGGCAGGCAGCGGCCCATCTCGGTTCCAGGCCCGCGCAGGAGCCCTCTTCTCTCTTCTGTTAGGCCTCCAACAGAGAGAGCAGCCCGCCTCTGCCCTTTTCCTAGGCAGACGCCGATACTCGGATTTTACTCGAAACGGAGGCAGACACCGATACAGATACGGCCCTACTCGGAGGCACGAACACCAATTTTTTTTTTTACGAAAGCTCTACGTGTTTTTTAAGTAGTGTGTGTGTGTATACACACACTATTGAGCACCCTGCACTCTAAATAATATTTAGAGCGCCGGCGGAGCTCCGCCCAACTCCGGCGATGTCAGACCCACAAAGGTATTCTCACCCCCGCAAACGTAAAGGGGTGTTTGGTTCCTTAGTCCTGATTTTATCCCTGTCCCATCGAATGTTTGGACACATGCATGAAGTATTAAATATAGATTAAAAAAATAACTAATTACACAGATTGTGACTAATTTGCAAGACGAATTTTTTAAGCCTATTTAGTCCATGATTTGATAATGTTATGCTACAGTAAATATGTGCTAATGATGACTTAATTAGACTTAATAGATTCATCTCATAAATTAGTCTACTCCTATGTAATTAGTTTTTTAATTAACTTATATTTAATCCTTCTAATTACAGACTAAATTTTAGTCCCTAGCACCCCCTAAATCATGCTCATGGTAGTAATAGTCAAATCGCACCAGCGTAATTAATGCCAACCAATTGAGCGTCAAGTACGCAGGCGTGAATGGTAGTAAAGCCCACCTATTTTTCCTTTTTATTTGGGCTTTTCGAATGTACAACATACGTCCCACTGTCTGTCTCTGTCACACGAACAAACTGGCAGAGGCTGCAGGGCTGGACAGATGTGTATATGGTATCCTATGCCTTGTTTAGATACCATCCAAATTCCAAATTTTTTCACTCTCTCTCCATTACATTAATTTTTAGCCGCTTGCATGGAATATTAAATGTAGGTAAAAAAAATAACTAATTACACAGTTTAGTTAAAAATCACGAGATGAATCTTTTGAGCCTAGTTGGTCCACGATTGGACAATATTTGCCAAATAAGACGAAAATGGTACTATTCATCGAGTTGAAAAAAGTTACAATCTAAACATGGCCCTACATTACATACATACACGTCCACACATGGCATGCACCAGTCACTGACGTACACGGCATGCACGTATGTCCCATATATATGCATGATCCGTCCCTCCCTCCTTCCTCGTGTGGCGCGCCATGCAAGCTGGCTCGATCGATCCGATCCCCCGGCCCGTGTGTTATATTATATATATTTGTTGTATTTGCTGGATTGCATGCAAGCGCCCAATCACATGTGAATGTACTAAGTTGCAGAGAATATATATAGACTATCTCCAACAACGACACCTAAAATACAAGATGTTCCATGTTTAGGTAACGCTATATGCAAAGAGTTTAATATCTATTTTTTTTTGTCTTCTCCAATACCAAGAATAAAAAAAGAGAACTCTTTCTGCAAATGGGTCTTCAGGAAAGACGATACTCAAATTTAGGTTTTTGCCTCTCCAAACAATAAAAATAGATCTCATATATATATATACTCTGTTGGAGGCTGAAAATATACTGTCGGAAACCCATTTTATATTTAGGTGTCCTCGTGGGTCACCAAGCAGAGCCGGAATCACCGCCTGCAGGCCGCCATGGCGTGTCATAAATCGGCAAGGTAGCTGCTCCCTGGCGACCGATCGAGAATCCTATGACCTGACGACCCTGCATATGAGACAACCAAAATTATGTACAACATTCAGAAATATATATAAACTGTACTGTATGATGGTTTTGCAGAGAGCGAAATTGTGTTACGTGCTTGCAATTTGAATCAAGGTAATACGAATAATATAATTGGTTGCATTGACAATCTCACATGCACGAAGATCACATTCGTAGAGATTATAATAATTAGATAATAAGGAGAATCTCTCTCTCTCTCTCAAGTCGGAGCAAATTACGGCCCCTAACAATACACAACTGGACTACTAGTTGCGACGACGCGGATGCATGGATTTGGATCCGATATATATCCATTGTCTTCATCACATCACACGCAGTCATCATCGCGCGCGCGCGCGTGTATATATATATATATATATATATATATATATATATATATATATATATATATATATATATATATATATAGGGAGAGGCTATTCAGTAGCCAGCTACAGAATAAGTTATTCTGTAGCCACCTCCATTTACCATAATTTTATATACTAATTTACGATAATGTCAATATATATTTACTATAGTTGGGTTACTATAACACATAGGGATATTTACCATAACGTTATAGTAAACCACTTAGTAAGGAGTTACTATAATCTCATAAATTAACATAGTAATTATAGTAACTCAAGGTGGCTACAAAATATGTTATTTTGTAGCCAGCTATAGAGTAGTTGTTCTATATATATATATATATATATATATATATATATATATATATATATATATATATATATATATAGGGAGAGGCTATTCAGCAGCCGGCTACAAAATAAGTTATTCTGTAGCCACCTCTATTTACCATAATTTTATATACTAATTTATCATAATGTCAATACATATTTACGATAGTTGGGTTACTATAACACATGGGGATATTTACCATAACGTTATATTAAACCACTTAGTAAGGAGTTACTATAATCTCGTAAATTAACATAGTAATTATCGTAACTCAAAGTGGCTACAGAATAAGTTATTCTGTAACCACTTTGAGTTACGATAATTACTATGTTAATTTACGAGATTACAGTAACTCCTTACTAAGTGGTTTACTATAACGTTATGGTAAATATTCCCATATGTTATAGTAACCCAACTATCGTAAATATGTATTGACATTATGATAAATTAGTATATAAAATTATGGTAAATAGAGGTGGCTACAGAATAACTTATTTTGTAGCCGGCTGCTGAATAGCCTCTCCCTATATATATATATATATATATATATATATATATATATATATATATATATATATATATATATATATATATATATATATATATATATATATATATATATATATATAACTACTGTCTTGTAGCCGGTTATAAAATAACTTATTCTGTAGCCACTTTAAGTTACGATAATTACTATATTACTATATTAATTTATGAGATTATGGTAACTACTTGCTAAGTGGTTTACTATAACGCTATGGTAAATATCCCTATGTGTTATAGTAACTCAACTATCGTAAATATGTATTAATATTATCGTAAATTAGTATATAAAGTTATCGTAAATGGATATATGTAGGATAAATAGGTCTTATTCTCCATATATATATATATATATATATATATATATATATATATATATATATATATATATATATATATAGAGAGAGAGAGAGAGAGAGAGAGAGACGTACACGCTTCAATCATATCAAAGAATAAGACGAAACACAGCGTCTGTTTTTACAGATATGTATATATGTAGGACAAATGGGATCATCACTTGCCCACCTGCTTGGCAGTTGGCGCATATACTAGCATAGCTAGCATACATGCTCGCTAGCTTAATTAGAACAGTCCCAGGTCGTCCCGAGATACAAAACTCCACGCAGGCAAACGTACGTCCTCAGTCACTCCAGGCCCATGCATGCATGCATGCTCACCACCCTAGCTTCCTCCCCCTGTCTGTACCCCTCTGATCACTGATCTTATTATGATCGAGTTCTGCTGCCCCTGCTGATTGAATCAGAATCGTCGTATCATCATACTACGTACACGCGTATTACCTCAATAATTAAACTTTGCATTGCAATGTCATTTTCTTTTATTACATTACATGCATGATCGATATGGCGGCCAGAGTAGGTTGGAGACGTGCGGCGGGTAACGACCCAGGCAGCCAGCGGGCGGGCTGGCGACTCCGCGTCCGCGGTCACGGGGAGTACGCCGAGGGCGCGGCGGGGTGGTGCGTGCGCAGGCGCCGGCAACGCACGGGACCTCTAGCTACTCTCTGTCCGCGGCAGTGTCAAATTTATCGAGTGTTTTTATGTTCGTCGAGTGTATTTTCTCGGACACTCGGCGAAAAAGTTTTTTGTCGAGTGCTGCATTAAAAACTGTCGGCAAAAAAAAAAAACTCGACAAATAGGAGGTTTGCCGAGTGTCAAAAAAAAACACTCGGCAAAGAAAGGGTTTGCCGAGTGTTTTCTTTTTTACACTCGGCAAAGAAATAAAATCTTTTTTTCTGGGAAAGAAGGAGAAGAAAAAAATGAAAAAAAAAACTTTGTCGAGTGCCTATATCTAGGACACTCGGCAAAGAAATAAAATTTTTTTCTGGGAAAGAAGGAGAAGAAAAAATGATTTTTTTTGCCGAGTGTCTAGATATATGACATTTGGCAAAGAAATAAAATCTTTTTTAGAAAGAAGGATCCAGGAAATTACCCATGGGTAGCGACAGCGGCGGATCCAGGAAATATTTTAGGGGGGACTGAACAACACTGCCGCTCGATCTTAAGTCTCAGCCCCCCTATACTATAGAACTTTGCCTAAAAATTCATAGGTGCTCTACAGTAATTTGCACTGATTCGGTTTGGGTAGGGGGGTGGATCCGCCCCTGGGTAGCGAGTCCATACAAACCTATATATTGAAGAGGTAAATCCTAAACCTGCACTCGGCCCACCACCATCCGCCATGAGGAAGATAGTGTATCTACGCCAGTCACCTACGGGCTACGGGTATATATGCTAGCATACCCCTAGTTATTAGGACCGGACCGGAGATCGAACTGGCGAAGCCGTCGGTTCATTGGTTCACTGGTCCAACCGTTTAAAACCGGTTGAACCGCCGGTTCAATTGTTTTGGACCGGACGAATTGAACCGGCCAACTCTGAACCGGTATATATATATGCTATAATTAATAATTAACGGATGATAAACAACACAAATTTAATTGCACAACTATAAGGTTCATACATATGTATATATAGAATGACATGTTCTTAATTCAATTTAGCAATGTTGGGGGAGCCCATACGGAGTATGGGTCAACTCCCCCTCGAAGAGGCCTGATGAAGGAATAATGGCGGAGGCTCTCCCCAAGATGGCGGAGGCCGAGCCGGCGAAGGCTCTCCCCAAGACGGCAGAGGCTCTCCCCAAGACAGCGGAGGCCCAGCCGGTGGAGGCTCTCCCCAAGACGACAGAGGCCTAGCTGGCGGAGGCTTCCCCCCAAGACGGCGGAGGCCTGGTCGGTGGAGGCTCTCCCCAAGACGGCGAGGCCCAGCCTGCGGAGGCTCTTCCCAAGACGGCGGAGGCCTAGTACAAGAATGACGGTGGAGTTTCTCCCCGGGACGGTGGAGGCTCTCCCCGGGACAGTGGAGGCCAAGCGCAGTAATCATGGCGAAGGTGTTCCCCAGGGCGGCGGAGGCCCATCAAGGAACGATCAGGTCAGCAAGGCATACATGGGACAGTTGATGGGCCTCTAGTGGGCGTCGGCTTAGGCCCAAGATGAAGACATCGCGAGACGGTGTGATGAGAACACCCCTGAGGTTAGACACTAGGGCTGGAATATTCCTGGAATGTACCGTAGCAGTTGAGGGGCACTGTTGTAAACTCTGTAAAGTGGTAGTTGAGCCCTATAAATAGGGAACACTTGTAACTGTGAGCGAGAGGTTGGTGAAGCAATTATGAAACCCTAGTTCCTGTGAGTCGGTACTTGATCCTCACTCTCTCCTTTAGGCAGAGCCTGAGCCAAAGCCCGAGTCCGGAGCATCGGCCAAAGCCGAGGGCCTCCGCCCCTTTCTCTTACTCCTACTTGGCCAAAGCCTACTGAATCCCTCATTTAGCGACCTTCTGTCTGGAGCCTCCGACAGAGGATTTTGTCCAACAGGAGTGCGCTGCGTTTAGGGACCTCTACCCATCTTAGGCGGAGGCCGGCCTCTGCCCATCTCGGGCGGAGACCCCGACCTAAGACGAAGGTCTCCGCCCACTTCTCACTCTTGTTAGAAACCGATGTTTCAACAGTGGCGCCCACCGTGCTCGGCGCAAAATTTTTTGCAGAGCTAGAAGTTGGAGCCTTCGTCGGCGGGCCTTCTCCAGCCCATCCTTCGCCAGTCGCCACTGGCCTTCATCGCCGACATTCTCTGGCTAGACCTTCATCAGAGGACCTTCTCCGACCTGCCTTCGTCGGCGCACCTTCTTCGGCTTAGCCTTTGTTGCAACGACTTCATTAGCAGATTGGCAGTGAACCTCAAAGGACGGTAAGAACCTTTGGGCGAAGGTATGAGTGTACGACATACTTACACCTCCGTAAAGACTATCTGAGATCTAAAGAGAAAGAAAAGAAGAAGAATTTTTAGCCAAACTCCTAAAGCCTTCGGCCGCTACTACTTAAAAAAGTTTCTACAAAGATTAGAAGGCTTTCAGAAATAAAAGCAGCACTACCCTCTGATTTCATCTTTGCTCACATTTTTATATTTTGATAACTCTCTACTCTGCTCTTATTTCTATTTTTGCTAATAACTTCGCAAAATCCAGTAAAAAGTTTTATGAGTCTGGATTTCGTAACCAGATCTTCTCATCATATTGATCATACAACTTCCGCTAGCCACTATGTATGCGCCAGGTCACCAGGTCACGAAGCTAAGGCTATCGTGCTGAGACATCAAATCCTGGAAGAAGTCCTGAACCAACACGGGCACCAGGTCACGGAGCTAAGGCTCTCGTGCTACCTTCACATATCATATAAATGACTAACCATCTTTTGCAGCTAGTGGGAAAGCCAGTGCCTTTCCGGGTGTCGAAAGACTTGCAAAGCAAGTCGATATTCGACGAAGCTATAATGCCCAACCTAAGTCCCTAAAAATGCAGGAGATCAACTCAGTTGCATTTTTACGACTTCTCCGGCCTTCGACACGTGGCATCGGCGTCTATGTAGGCATCGCCTTCGCCAAGCTCTTCGGCATGAGGGGCTCCGCAACCATCTTCGGTAACTTCACGAACATCGCCTCCGCCAAAAACACCTTTTGGACTTCGCCAAGTAGCTTTGCAGGAGGACCTTCGGCAAAACCATGACAACTAGCCTTCGCCAACGCGACGACATGAGGGGCTTCATCGACACCTTCATCATGTACAACAACATCGCCTCTATCAAACAACTTTTGCAATATGGCTCAAGAACCTCCGTCGACACCTTCGACACCAAGTTCTACAACACCTTCGTCGACGTCTACATCGGCAAACTTGGTTCTGAACACCTACTTCCACTACTACAACTGCGCCGCCTACACCAAGCGTCACTAAGGACCTGGTCATGAGCACTAGCCAAGAGGGGCTAGGGAAGCACACGGACCAGCTTCTTTGGGGCATCAAGTCTTTTTGCCTGGTGCTCGTGAGCAACGGTTTGAAGGCCTCACAACAACCTTCTACCTCGACTACTATGACTACGTCGACTACACCAATCGCGGCTAAAAACTTGGCCACAAACACCAGCCAAGAGGGGCTAGGGGAGTGCATCGGAGGACCAACCACTCAGGAGCGTGAGGCCTTTTGTCTGGCGCTCGTGAACGAAGATTTATTTGAAGGCCTCCACCCAAAGAAGGATCAGAGACGAAGACCTCCGCCTGAAGAAAAGACGAAGGCCTCCACCCAAAGAAGGATTGGAGACGAAGACCTCTGCCTGAAGAAAAGACGAAGGCCTCCACCCAAAGAAGGATTGGAGACGAAGACCTCCGCCTGAAGAAAAGATGAAGACCTCCACCCAAAGAAGGATCGGAGATGAAGACCTCCGCCCGAAGAAAAGTCGAAGACCTCCGCCCAAAGAAGGATCAGAGATGAAGACCTCCGCCCAAAGAAAAGTCGGAGGCCTACGGAGGCCAGCACACCAAGACGATACCAGACTCAGAGGTAAAGACCTCGGAGATGAACACCTACGAAGGCTTTGGAAGCAAAGGCCTGCGCATCATGAAGGCACTAGAGGCGAAGACCCTAGAGATGAAGACCTGGGGAGGCCTCGAAGGCGGAGACCCGCACGCCGAGATGACACCAATGGCGGAAGACCCAAAGGTGAAGACCTCTGCACCGAGAAGAGACACAGACGAAGGCTTATACAATCGGGCCTTGGAGACACACCTGCGTGCCAAAAAGACATCAGAAGCAAAGGCCTCAAGGATACAGACCTATGCATCATGAAGGTCCCAGAAATGAAGACCAGAGCACTGAGTGAAGCCGATGAACCATGCCATAGAAGCAGCAGAAGGAGTCGAAGGCCATAGATGAAGAAATTTGGAAGATAAAGGCACCCAGAGCTGAAAGCCTAAGGAATTAGTGCATGTATAGGTTAGAGTCACGCGTGTGCTTTTTCTCCATGCCCTTTTTTCCCACAGGGTTTTTGGGATGGAGTTTTTAGCGAGGCGTGCATGAACGAGTTGCGGAGGGCAATCCTCGCTACCAAGATCTGGGTTGTATAGTGCCTCTTCTTGTATGAACATCTACCAGGTCATGTAGTACCGTCCATAACCTAGTAGCTGAGGGGCTACTATTGGGGGAGCCCATATGGAGTATGGGTCAACTCCCCCTCGAAGAGGCCTAATGAAGGAATAATGGTGGAGGCCTAGCCGGTGGAGGCTCTCCCTAAGATGGCGGAGGCTGAGCCGGCGAAGGCTCTCCCCAAGACGGCGGAGGCCCGGCCGACGGAGGCTCTCCCCAAGACAGCGGAGGCCTAGCCGGTGGAGGCTCTCCCCAAGACAGCGAAGGCCTCACCGGCGGAGGCTTCCCCCCAAGACGGCGGAGGCCTGGCCGGTGGAGGCTCTCCCCAAGACGGTGAGGCCCAGCCGGCGGAGGCTCTTCCCAAGACAGCGGAGGCCTAGTACAAGAATGTCGGTGGAGTTTCTCCCCGGGACGGTGGAGGCTCTCCCCGGGACAGCAGAGGCCAAGCGCAGTAATCATGGCGAAGGTGTTCCCCAGGGCGGCGGAGGCCCATCAAGGAACGATCAGGTTAGCAAGGCATACGTGGGGACAGTTGATGGGCCTCTAGTGGGCGTCGGCTTAGGCCCAAGATGAAGACATTGCGAGATGGTGTGATGAGAACACCCCTGAGGTTAGACACTAGGGCTGGAATATTCCTGGAATGTACCGTAGCAGTTGAGGGGCACTGTTGTAAACTTTGTAAAGTGGTAGTTGAGCCCTATAAATAGGGAACACTTGTAACTGTGAGCGAGAGGTTGGTGAAGCAATTATGAAACCCTAGTTCCTGTGAGTCGGTACTTGATCCTCACTCTCTCCTTCAGGCAGAGCCTGAGCCAAAGCCCGAGTCCGGAGCATCGGCCAAAGCCGAGGGCCTCTGCCCCTTTCTCTTACTCCTACTTGGCCAAAGCCTACTGAATCCCTCGTTTAGCGACCTTCTGTCTGAAGTCTCCGACAGAGGCTTTTGTCCAACAGGAGTGCGCTGCGTTCAGGGACCTCTGCCCATCTTAGGCGGAGGCCGGTCTCCGCCCATCTCGGGCGGAGACCCCGACCTAAGACGAAGGCCTCCGCCCACTTCTCACTCTTGTTAGAAACTGATGTTTCAACAAGCAACATATGATTGATCATATATACAAATAAACTAATAAAAACACAATTATATAACCACCTTTGAAATAATCTAGCCACAAGTCCACAACAGGTGCTCCAAAATCAACATTTGTCTGTTGACGGTTCTTAACTCAAATGATCAAATTGTTAAAAGATAATAAACAACAACATCCCATAATGCATCGTAGCAAGATAGACCTTAACTTGACAGGTTCTAAAAAAGGATTTAAATAGTAATTCAAATATTCAGTGTTGGAAAATAATCTCAATGTTGAGATAAGTGTACCATTGTGAAGAGCTCGTCGAGATAATCAAAATAGATATATTATTTATATATTTTAGAGCTAGAATGAAAAAGATATTAAATTTTGAAATTAATAAAAAGCACCCAAAGTCAATCAACAACAAAAACATTGAAAGCATCTAGGCCCCTAGTTGGATTTCGGTGATTAATGTCAATACAAGATTACTATGACTAACGTGTGTTTTGCAGAGGCAATTAAGTTAGGTCATGGTAATGGAGATCGATTGGGCAATCGAGGTTGTCATGCCCCTACGATGGAAATCGTTTCGGTTTTCAAAGGATGGACGACAAGGTTAAGGATAACTAGTTCTAAGTGTCGATTGGAGTTGGAGAGACACTTAGAGTAGTTTAGGACTTTGTTTTTCCTTTGGCCGTACTATGAAGGGGGGTATGAACGAGTAGCTTGACCTAGTTGAGTCTAGTGAGTTAGGTGTGGTGCACACTTGTTAAAACTAGCTCTAGGTAGCTCCTATGAATGCCTAAGATCCTTTGGAGCAAACTTCATTCACATATGTTCGAAAGTTGAAAGTGAATGGAGGGTCAAACACTGACCGGACGCTGGCTCCGGTGCAACCGGACGCTGGCCGCAGGGTCCGGTCAGTTCGTTTGACTGAGGTGGTTAAGTCTGTTGTGACCGGACGCTGGAGAGTCGTGTGACCGGACGCTGAGAGCTAGCGTCCGGTCGACTCCAGTAAGGGTCCAGACTTGGAAAAGTGTGACCGGACGCGTCCGGTCAGTGCGACCGGACCCTGAGGGTTCAGCGTCCGGTCGAGTCCAGTAAGGTTCCAGTAAGGGTTTTATGCGACCGGACGCGTCCGGTCAGTGCTGACCGGACCCTGTCAGCGTCCGGTCGACTCTTTAAATACTGGTTCGCGGGTAGAACTGACCGGAGCGTCCGGTCATCACGACCGGAGCGTCCGGTCACCCCGCAGAAGCTCATAACGGATAGTTTTTCAGGCTGCCTTATAAATAGAAGCTCCACTCGTGAGTGGAGTGACTTTTGCTCATTCCAACAGCTGAGAAACACGTTTGTGAGTGCCAAGAAGAGCAAGGTCCTAGTGAGGTGTTTGTGATTTGAGAATCCAAGAGAGTAGCCTCACTAGCAAATCAAGAGTAGCAAAGTGTGCATCCATCGTCTCATTAGGCTTCGCGTGGTCAAGTGAGAGTTCGTGCTTGTTACTCTTGGTGATCGCCATCACCTAGACGGCTTGGTGGTGATTGGGAGTTTGGTGTTCACCCGGCGGAGCTTGTGGGTGACCCAACTCAAGTTGTGAGCGGCTTTGGGTGATTCGCCGCGACGGAGTGTCGAAGAATCAACCCGTAAAGAGCACTTGATCCTTGCGCGGATCAAGGGGGAGCTACACCCTTGCGCGGGTGCTCCAACGAGGACTAGTGGAGAGTGGCGACTCTTCGATACCTCGGCAAAACATCGCCGCGTTCCTTTCTCTCCCTATTTACTTTGAGCACCTACTTTGAGTATTTACTTTGAGCAATTCAATACTTGTTTTACATCCATAGAATTGCTTGCTAGAGTAAGGTTGAAATATAGGTTGTGAGTTTGTTGTGCATTAGTTTAATAGAAACACCTTTCTAGGCACAAGGGGTTAATTGGGCTATCCGTAGGATTTGTTTATTGCAAGAGAATTTCGAATTAGCCCAATTCACCCCCCCTCTTGGGCATCTTGATCCTTTCAATTGGTATCAGAGCCTCGTGCTCACGTTTTTAAGCTTAATCGCTTAGAGCAAGATGTCTCACGGGGATGGACCTCCTCCTATCTTTGAGGGAGATGATTTTCCATATTGGAAAATTCGCATGGAAGCATACTTAGAAGCTCTAGATATTGGAATTCTTAGAGCCGCCTCCCAAGGGTTCCCCGCACCTAGGAATGCCGCACAACTTCAAGGCGATGAAGTAAATTATGAAAAATGGAATGCAAAGGCTCGCAACACCATTTTTAGAGGCCTTTGCAAAGAGGTGTTCAACCGTGTAAGGAACCACAAAGACGCCCATGCACTATGGTCGGACGTTTGTGCGCTCCATGAGGGAACCAAGAGTGAGCGTGAGGAACGCTATCATCTTGTGATTAAAAAGCTAAATTCTTTTGAGATGTTTCCCAAAGAAAGTGCTAATGAGATGTATTCTCGCTTAAATGTTCTTGTAGAGGAAGTCAATGGGCTTGGACTTACTCAAATGTCACCATCCGACGTTGTGAGAAGAATCTTGAGTGTCCTCCCCATTGACAAATATGGGCACATTGTGACCGTGCTACATCAAGGTGATCTTTCCGCCGCTACACCGACACAAATCTTGGGAAAGATCAATGCTCATGAGATGTACATGCACATCACACCACAAGATGGCTCATCCTCTACAAAGAAGAAAGAGAAGGACTTAGCATTCAAAGCTAGTCAAGACAAGGGCAAAGCAAGACTTGAGTATGAGAGCTCAAGTGATGAAGATGATGAAGAAAGCCTTGCCCTCATGGTGAAGAAGACCACCAAGATGCTAAAAAGGCTAAATAAGAGTGGCATCAAGTTTGATGGCAAGAAGAAGAAGTTCTTCACAAGCTCAAGAAGAAAGCCAATCTCCGAGATGGATTGCTACAATTGTGGCGAACTTGGCCATCTAGCTCATCAATGCACAAAGCCCAAGAAAGACAAGTTCAAGAACAAGGGCAAGAAAGATGAGTCAAGTGATGAAGATGAAAAGAAGAAGAACAAGCCATACAAGAAGAGAGATGGCAAAAAGAGGGACTTCTACAAGAAGAAGAAGAGTGGCAAGGCCTACATTGTCGGTGATTGGCTCACGGACATTGATTCATCAAGTGGATCATCCGATGATGAGAGTGACGATGAAAAGGTGGCCGCCATTGCTATTGATCTTGCATCTTCACCGCCACCATCGCCATCATCCTCTACACACCTATGCCTTATGGCCAAAGGTGAACGCAAGGTAACTAAGAGTGATGATAGTAGTGATGATGAACATGCTAGTGATGATGATAGTGATAGCGATGATGATGACTCACCTACATATGATGATCTTGTCAAAATACTAAGAAAATATACTAAGATCATTAGAAAGAGTAGAGCTACAAATGAAAAACTTGATGCTAAAAATGATTCACTCTTAGCTAAGTGTGATACATTAGAAAAGGCTAATGATGAGCTCAAAGAAACAAATGATTCTATATCATCCAAACTCAAGGAGCTCAAAGCTTCTAAGAAAGAGCTTAAAGATAAAAATGAAAAACTTGAGTGGGTGCACAATGAGCTTGTCACTAGTCACCATGAGCTAAAAGATGAATATACAACTCTAAAGATCAATTATGATACCCTTATTATTGCACAAGAATTCTTACCAAATGAGCCACATGATGCTACTAACCATGTTGTTAAGATTGATATAGCTACCTCATGTGATGATTTAATTGATGAAAGCATTGAGCATGGATCTAGTATCAAGGGCAAGCAAGTGGTTGAGTGCAATGACTATGATGAGTTTGTCAAGCTCAAGAGTGACAATGAAAAGCTCATGAAAGATCTTGAAGAGATGAAAAGTCACAACACCATTGTGCTAGAAACTCTTGATCATGACAAAGAGGTGATCCTTGAGAATGAGAAGCTAAAAGAAGAAATCAAGAAACTCAAGGAGGAGAAGAACAATGATATTCTCAAGGAAGAGAATAAGAAGCTCAAGATGGAGAAAGAGCATCTCAAGGTGGGATTGAGCAAGTTTGCTAGAGGCAAGCATCTCCAAAGTGAGCTACTCATGAATACCGTCATGAAGATGGATAGAAGTGGCATTGGATATATGGCAAGTGTAGAGAAGAAGAAGGCTCAAGCTCAACACCAACAATCAAAGCCAAAGCCAAAGCCAAAGAGATGTTTTGAGTGTGGACAAGAAGGCCACTTTGCTCATGAGTGTCAAACTCCACCACCACAACCCTTGCCCAAGCATGCTAGACCCTTTGCCTTCAATGCTCACTACATGCTTAGAAAAGATTCGAGTGGAAAGATGAAAGTCATGTTCTTAGGTCCCCCCCAACAAGAGTAGGCCTAAGAAAATTTGGGTGGCTAAGTCACTTGTTGAGAAGGTGAAGGGCCCTCAACAAGCTTGGATCCCTAAAGCTTGAATCTCTTGTGTGTAGGTGAACTACAAGACCGGTGGAAGTCATTGGGTTATTGATAGTGGTTGCACTCAACATATGACCGGTGATCCTCGTATGTTCACCTCACTAGATGAAAAGGTAGATGGACAAGAGAAAATAACATTTGGAGATAATTCAAAGGGCAAGGTCAAAGGATTGGGCAAAGTGGCAATATCAAATGATCATTCCATCTCCAATGTGCTCTATGTTGCTTCATTAAGTTTCAACTTGCTATCCGTTGGACAATTGTGTGATCTTGGCTTCCAATGCTTGTTCACTGAGAAGGAGGTTGTTGTATCCAAGGTAGATGACAAGCAAGTGATATTCAATGGATTTAGATACAACAACTTATATCTAGTTGACTTCACCTCCGAAGATGCAAACTTAAAGACTTGCCTATTCACCAAAACAACACTTGGGTGGCTATGGCATAGAAGACTTGCTCATGTTGGGATGAGCTCACTCAAGAAGCTTATGAAGAATGATTTGGTGAGAGGATTGAAGGATGTCAAGTTTGAGAAGGACAAGCTTTGTAGTGCATGTCAAGCCGGCAAGCAAGTTGCAAACACTCATCCAACCAAAGCCTTCATGTCAACCACAAGAGTGCTAGAACTCCTACACATGGATTTATTTGGACCAACAACATACAAGAGTTTGGGAGGAAATCTCTATTGTCTTGTGATTGTGGATGACTATTCAAGATATACATGGGTGTTCTTCCTTCATGACAAATCCGAAGTTGCATCATGTTTCAAGAAGTTTGCCAAGAGAGCTCAAAATGAATTTGAAGTGAAGCTAAAGAAGATAAGAAGTGACAATGGCAAAGAGTTTGACAACACAAATATAGAAGCTTATTGTGATGAAGTTGGAATCAAACATGAAGTCTCCGCAACCTATACTCCTCAACAAAATGGTGTAGTTGAGAGGAAGAACCGGACCTTGATCACTCTTGCAAGGACAATGCTAGATGAGTACAACACCCCCGAAGCTCTATGGGCGGAAGCAATCAACACCGCATGTTATGCATCCAACCGCCTATTTCTTCAAAAGTTCCTTGTCAAGACACCATATGAGTTGCTCAATGGGAAGAAGCCGGACGTCTCCTTCTTTAGGGTGTTTGGTTGCAAGTGCTACATCTACAAGAAGCGGCAACACCTAGGGAAGTTTCAAAGGCGTTGTGATATAGGTTTTCTTGTTGGTTACTCATTGAAGTCCAAAGCATATAGAGTATTTAATCATGCCACCGGCTTGGTTGAAGAAACATATGATGTGGAATTTGATGAATCTAACGGCTCCCAAGGAGCACATGAGAATCTTGATGATGTAGGTGATGAACCATTGAGGGAGGCTATGAAGAACATTCCGGTGGGAGACATCAAGCCAAAAGATGATGAAGATGATGTACAAGTCATTAACCAACCTTCTTCATCAAATGTACCACAAGATGGTGAAAAAGTTGGGAGAGTAGAAAATGAAGATACTCATATCTCCCATGAGCAAATGGTGGTACAAGCACAAGATGTTGATGCTCCACAACCTCCTCCTCAAGTGGTCAATAGAAGAAATACACCTCTCCTACAAGATCATCCACAAGATCTCATCATAGGGAGTCCAACAAAGGGGGTGATGACTCGATCTCAAAAACTTACTTCATTTATTGCTCATCACTCTTTTGTCTCTTGCTATGAGCCTACCAAGGTAGAAGATGCTCTTAAAGATCCGGATTGGATCAATGCCATGCATGAAGAGTTGAACAACTTCACTCGCAATGAAGTTTGGAATCTTGAAGAGCGACCAAAGG